>NW_015622987.1:0-37242 GCF_000320785.1 Rhodotorula toruloides NP11 | reverse complement strand
CGGTAGCAGCCATGTCTCCTCCGCCCTCCTCGCCCGCCTTTTCTGCACGCTCAGCCTCGGCGACCTTCTGGTCGTGCACGGCGCCATCCTGGTCGTCCGCGACTTCACCATCCCCCGACTCTGCCCGCTTCGCAACCGCCACCTCGGCGTCCTTCGCCATCCCCGCACTGCCATACTTGACGCCTCCCGAATTGAACAACCGCATGTTCCTCCACCCCTTCATCTCGCTCACGCCGTCCAGCTGCTCAGTCGTGTTCCACAAGCGGAACTTGACAACGTCCTTGAACCGGCTATGCAGCAAAGGCGCAGACCACGGGTTCTTGGCGAGGTCTGCGCGCATACGGCGTTCGGCGCGCGGGTCGGGGAAGGACGATGCGGGGCCCGGGTTGATCCAGATCCAGAGTTGAGGGCGGCAGAGGGAGGGGTCTTCGTGCGTTGGATCGGAGCCGATGGGCGAGTCGAGCGCCAGTCGCTGGGTGTAGAGGAACGAGAGCGCGGCAGAGTAGGGCTTGTCGGTGAAGGGTCCGGCCCAGAAGATGTGGAACAGGCGCGGGTAGTCGGGGTCGCAAGCTGGGTCGGCGCTCGGGTGCGACGGGTGAGGAGTGTAAACGGGCGAGTGTTTCCGCGACATGAACGGGTTCATCTGGGTCGACACCGTGAGTTGTTGTCGTGCCGTGACGAGCGAGGCGAAAGCCGAAGACGAGGCATTGAGGACCTGGCTCATGTCGCCCCTGTAGCGCTCGAGCGTATCGCGCATCCTGTCGCTCGGCGCGCTCGCCGACGCGCTCGATCCAATCGTCGGCACAAACGTCGTCCGCCACGAGTCGTGCAAGCCACGTCGGAGGGGCGCCTCGAGTCCGCCGTTGATGCGCAAGACCTCGAGGCAGTCGCGGACGTATTTGCTCTCCGCAAAGTCGCAGTGGTCCATCACGGCGTCGAGGTCGATCGCCGCTCGCTCGAGTGGTCGCGGAGGATACGCCTGCGCTTGTCGGCCGCCCTTGAGCGGGATGTCGACGTATTCCCTCGTCGGCCCGACCGGCACAACCTCGACCTTGTCCTTCTTGTCGAGCGCGAGGATCGAGTCCGCTCCCACTCCTGCGCCAATCCCAGCCTGATCGCGCAACCGCCGCTGCACTTCGGCCTTGACCTCCCTCTCGCGCCGCAAGTCCTCCTCCGTCCGCTTCGGCAAGCCTGGGTTCTCAATCCGCACGACGGGCGCAACAGCAGCTGCTTCGCCCCCTCCTCCTCCTGGGACATCGAACGACACGCCGGGCGTACTGCGCCGAGAGGGATAGTGCCCCGACGCGATCTCCCATCGCCAGACTCGCTCGATCTCGGCGGGCGTAAAGACCAGCGTCGACGGGTCCGTGAAGGGCAGGTTGTAGTTGTGGTTTCGCCCGATTCGCAAGATCGATCCGACGAGTTTGATGGACGAGAGGGCGGAGACGAGGAGGAAGAGGAGGGTGCCGATGAGGGCGAGGAGGACGCGGACGAGCGAGCCGAGGCCTGGTCGAGAGTCGGCGATCCGCCCGATCGCTGGCGAGCGCTTGTACTTGTCCCCTCGCAGTGTCGAGGAGGACGAAGCGAACGGAAGCGGTCGAGACGGGTGCAGGATCTTGAGGACTGGCACGCTCAGTTCCCGCCGAGAACCGTTCTGCGCTTTGCCGAGCGGTATCCGCAAGGCTTGGAAGAGGTCGCCGAACCGTCGGAAGGGTCCGCCAGACGCTGCTCGTGCCCGCTGGTAGGAGAGAGCGACCTTTTCGGCGACGGCGGACGAGGGAGGAGAGCCGAAAAAGGTCGGAGAGGCCGAGCGGGGAGAGTGCGTCGGCGTATTGTGGAATGAGGGGAGGGGAGAATGGGTCGGCATGGTTGGCGTGGCTGCTCAGCAGCGCGGAAAGCGGAAGAAGGTGCAGTCGAAGGGTGAGAAGGGGGTCGGGGCCGTGCCGCGGCGGCGAGTGGTGTAGCTGCGATGTGGACACAACATAAATCAGTCCCCACTGCTGCAAGGGCATAGCCTCACCCGTGGCTTTCCACAGGGCCAGGGCAGGTTCTTGCACCAGGCGAGCGAGAACGCACCTTCCTGTCTACTGTCTCTCACCAAACGAGTCCCGGTCCCAGCAATCCAGTCCTTATCGCTCCTTGTCTACCCGTTCACGAGTCCTCCCAAGCAAGCGAACCCTGTCGAGAAGAAGCTTCGTGCGGAGGGAGCGCTCAGAGCCCCGAGAAGCAGGGGTCGAGGGGTGCGACGGCGGGCTGGGCGGGGGGAGCGGTAGTGCTGGGCTGTTGCAGGCGAGTGTACGAATGTGTCAGTGCCGTCCACGCAGTCGCTCGTGCTGTCGTCGCTGTATTCGACACCGCTTCTTCGCCGTCACCAACTTGGCCCTCCTCACGCTCCACCGCTTCTCCAGCCGGCGTACAAGGACTCAGCAGCGCTATAGACCCTGTACACTTGCTCTGCGACCGTGTACGACCTCCTGAGCGGGCGAGAGAGCGAGCACGGCGCACACTTCGGAGTGCTTGCTCGATCAAGTCGAGGGGGCACGGTGCGGCCGGCGTGCGAGGGCTGGCGGGGCGCTGGAGTGGTTGCTTGCTCACCTGGAAGAGTCTGTCGAGCGCTTGATGGTCGACCGAGCCGAGCGAGCGCGAGAGCAGCGAACGGACCAACGCCAAGCGAGTGAACGCAGCGAGCAGCCGAGGAAGAGGTCGTCAACTACGGCGCAAGAGCGGGTCTGTCTGCTTATGAGGGCGCTTGTAGACAGAAGGAGACCGGATCACGATCGAGTGCGAAGGAAACGACTGTGTTGCGAGGTGCGAGGGAGGTCTACGGCAAGAGCAAGGGGAAAGGCTAGTGTTCACAACAAGGGAGGCGCGGCGAAGACGTGGTGGAGAGGTTGGGATGGGCAGGGAGACGAGGATGGATCGACTTCCTGGACCGCCGGCGAGATGGCGTCTCGGAAGACGGAGACGAGTGGAAGTGGAGGAGAGACGACGGGCGAGCGACCGCCTAGTTCTCGCGCCACTGGTGGTTGCACGACATGTTGCAGCACCTGTGCACGGTACCATCAACCTTCAGTCAGCAACCCCAGCGCACCCGGCGCAGGAAGCCAGACAAAAGGTTCGAAGCGAAGACGCACTTGTAGAATGTCGTGCTCGGCTCGTCGGCAGACCGGATCTGGATCTGCATGAAGAATGCGCGGTCGGAGCCGCATTCTTTCGGGCAGTCGACTGTGCGCGGTGGATCAGAAGATGAGGCGAAGGCGGAGGAGGAGAGAGGGAGAGGCGGAGAATGCGAGAAGGACCGTCAGCGTCCATTCCTACGAGCTGGACCGCGGGACGGCATGTACAGCAGTCTATCGACTGCTACCCCGGCGCTCGAGCCCAGTCTGCGATATCGACGAGCGATTCCTCGTAACGCACCAGCAGTCGAGTCGACATTCTTCCAGCTGTCCTCGCCGCCGAGGACGTCGTCCACCGCCTTTCGTTTCAGGTACGTGCGCTCCATGTACTGCGAGCATCACCCAAAGACGTTCAGCATTCGTTGGGCAGGGACTATCCCCAGAAGCGCTGCCTTCGCTGCTTATGACAGCGGGAGTAGCGCCAAAAGGAAGCCCGGACGCACCCGCTTATTCAAAGGATACTCATACGGACACGTCTGGCACCCAAACTTGTTCCCCGACGTCCCTTCGACCAGTCCGAGCTGGTTCGCGCAGTAGGGGCAGCTGCGGTCGAACGAGCAGGGTTTGGTCAGTTGAGTGGGATCGAAAAAAGGAGTGGGTCGGCCTACAAGATCATGGCGAGGAAGCGGAGGGCGGGAGTGCCGGGTCAAGGTGAGGAAGGGAAGAGGGGGAGAAGCGGCAGGTCGAGGGCTCAGGGAGGGTGGTCGCGCCGGTGAGTTGGGCCCGAAAGTGTCTAGTAAACGATTGCGACTGTCGTGGAGTCCGCTTGTGCCGTCGCGAGAGAACGAGAGCGAGTTGGCGAAAGTGAGGCGATGAAGTCGGGCGACGGGGGAACGAGGGAGCTGGGTGTAGCTTGCGCTGCGCAGAAAGATCAAGAAGAACAGCACTGGCTTGGTCTGAGCAGCTCGGAAGACGAGCAGCCGGAAGTGTCGGAGGCAACCTCTGTGAGCGAAGGTATAGCAACTCTCCGACACTCTCTTTCAGGCCCATTGAGACTCCCTTGAGCATCCGTAGATGCACAGTATGCACAACATCCACCGCCCGTCTTCCCACCCAACAAGCGGCCCTCCCCATCCTCCTCTTACCCGCCTCGGCTCGCTACTGCGGATGCTGGTGATGCTCGTGCTGGACTTGCGGGTCGAGGTGTGCATGCTGGACGTGGTCAGGGTGTGGAGGGGGCTGGAGGAGGCCGGTGGAGGGGTCGACGGGGCCGGGAGGGAAGAAGGCGGGGAGAGAGGGGTCCTGTACGACGGCGACACGCTGGATCAGTTGCAGATCCAAGCGTGGACGGCGACTGAACGGCGCGTGTGAGACGTACGATAGGACCTTGTGCGCCGGGATAGTCGAAAGCCCCTGCTGGCCAACCGAGCGAACCTGGCGGGAAAGAGTTCTGCAAGTACGGCCGAATCAGGGGATCAGCTTGTGCGCAAGCGACGACCGCGAGGGAGTAGAGCAGGTAGACGACCACACGCACTGCCGGATCACCCATCCCGGGCAAGTAATAACCGCCCACACCGGCTCCTGCCGCGGCGTTCATGTCCAAACCCGTCGCACTCCCTCCCCGCTCTCCGCCTTGCAACCCAGTCTCTCCGTTCTCCGCTTCTCGCCCACTCTCCTCCCTCCGCCGCCTCTTGCCCCCTCCGCCATTCATCTTCTCCCCCTCGAAACCCTCCCCGTCATCCTGCTCCTCGTCCTCGTCCTCCTCAACAGGCGACTCCCTCTGCGACGCTCTCCTCCGCGTCCGACTGGGCCGGCTACGCGTGCCGCTGCCGCTGGCTGTTGGGGCGGGGGTTGCGGATGTGTGCGAGGTCGAGGCTGTTGGGCGTTCGGTGCGGGGGACGATGTCCTGCGAGGCAACCACACAAGTCAGCATCAGTTACTGTGCCTCGAGCACGGGGCAGATGCAGATGCAGGTATAGGCGACAACGCACGATGAGAAAGTCGAACATGTCGCTCCGCGAGACAGCCTGCGCGACGTCTGCCCGAGAGATCGTTCGTCGCTTGGCCGACATCGAGACGAGGTGTGCGCGGGCTGTGAGTTCTTGGATGAAGACTGCGGGGGCGGGATAAGTATGTGAAGCTCGGACGGAGGACAGCCGGAGAAAGAGCGTAACGCACTTTGGCACGCCTTTTCAAAGAGGATCGTCACTTCGCTCGAGATCATCGTGTTCTGTGCAATCAGCCACGTCTTCGATCAGCACAGTACTCTCGCATAAGCAGCCTCAGCTGAACGAGGACCGCGACCCGGACGCACCTGCACCTCCGGATCCATCTTTGCGACCTTCTTGATCCGCGCGAGTGGGAGAGCCTGGTGCTTGAAGTCGTCCTCGTGGTGCTCGGCAACGTTCATCGCGTGTTGCCAGAACCTGCGAGAGAGCCAACGAGATTAGCTGGAGAGAAGTGGGGGTCGAGGGAGAGGGGGGGGAGGAGACGCACTCGTGAAGGCTGTAGGGCGGCGCGACCGAGTAGAAAGAGCGTCAGAACATGCCTCAGCTGCTGCAGATTGCTCGACAAGCCCAGCCGTTCAGCCGATACCTCCTCGTCCGGATCAAGCGATTGCGCCCAGCACGCCCTCTTCTTCCATCGGTTGCCTCGCTGATGCAAAGCCCACGGGTCAAGCATCTCCTCGCGACTCACAAGTCCTCGATCGAGATCTCTGTCGAGTGCGAGCGGTACGGCTCCGGCGAGTTCGCCCTGTTCTTGGTGGACGTGGTTGCGCGGGGCGTTTTTGGCTTAGCGGGCTGCTTCGACTGGTCCGGATTCATCCTTGAGCGTGTCAGACCGTCAGATAGCAAGAGTTGAGCGGATTGACCAGCTGGGATGAGGCCAAGGGAGGGATTCGCCAAAACGGTTCGCTCGGGTCTGCACAACTCGCTCAGACTGGACTGGCTGGCATCGCTACGGATACTGCTGGGCTGGAAAACGGTACCGCTGGCCGCGAAACCTCGCCCGACGCCGCCAGTCCCGCTACTTGTCGCTCCTCCAATTCTCATCGCTTTCGGTTCACCTCGACGACACAGCGCACTAGGAGGGCTAGTAGGCGATCAAAGAGCATGTTCAAGGGATTTGGTCCGAGGGTGATTCAAGGTAGCGCGGATGAGGGTGTTGTCGGCGGTTGACGGCGGTTCAGTCGTCTCCAACCCTACTTCTTTGGCCTTGCGACGGTACCTGCCGCCTTAACCGACCGCTTGACATCTGTGCTGTCTCTCGTACTGTCATTGAAGCACGCCGCGACCTCGACCTGTGCGGCAGTCGGCCAGAACTTCGTTCGACTTGCGTCATACCCTCCTCTCGCTCGGCAGACTCAGGCCTCATTCCGTCTGCACGGACGTACAAGTGTTGCCTGAACACTCACGAACAGCCATTTGATCCTGCTGCTCTCGTTGCTGTCCAGCCCGTGAGTGGGGTTCCTGACCTCTCAGCTTTTCTGAGGGGAGGATTCGCCGCAAATTCGGTGCGTCCTCCTCGCTTACAGCACTGTAGCATGAACGCTGAAGCAGTACACTGCAGCTTTCAAACCAGCGAGTCAGCCCGCTCGTCCTCCCAATCGGCACGTGACGAGACGCGTCCGCATGCCAAGCGACGCGCGCGTTGCTTTTCCGGAGCAGAGCAGCATTCCGGTCTCTGTCCCGCTCACCGAGAGCAACCTTTGGCTCTCCTCCTGCTCGCTCTGCACGCCCACCGACAGATACCCAAGAACCGCCGAAACGATGCGCGCCACGACCTTTCTCGCGCTCGCCGCGTCCGCCGTCCTCTCCGCCTCTCCCGCACTCGCACAGCTCGCCACCCTCCGCGGCACCATCCCAGGCTCCCTGCACCAGTGCGAGTCGACCAACGTCTTCTTCTTCCAGTCCGGCGGCATCCGCCCTCTCACCCTCGTCCTCCTCCCCGAGGCCGTCGCCGCCCAGGCCGGAGCCAACCCGACCCTCGACCAGGTCAAGGCTCTCGGTCCGCTCCAGGTCGTCGAGGGCATCACGACGCCTGACGCGCAGCAGTCCAACTTCGTCCTCGCCATTGCTGCCGGCGAGTCGTTCGAGGTGTGTCCCCTTGTTGTTCCTTCGCGATGAGCGTCAAGAGTGACCTCGCTCCACGCAGTCCTTCGCCTTCCTTCCCGACGGCACCGGCAAGAACCTCAACCTCGCCCGCACCGTCCAGACCGCCCTCCCGAACACGCCCGCTTGCAATGCCGCGACTGCCGCGAGCGCAAAGGCTGCTGTTGCCGCTCCTCCTGCTCCGTGAGTCCGAGGCCTTGTCTCTCCGTCTGAATCTGTTTGACGCGGGCAGATGGAGTTAGAGGCTGAAACCCGGACGCTTATCTCTTGTCTTCCGACAGCTCGAGCTCGACTCCTGCCGCCGCCGCGATGACCACGACCAAGAAGGCCAAGGCCGTAACAACGTAAGTACCTGCGCTCTCCGAGGCAGCCCAGGCGCCACGAGCTGACGCCCTTGTTCTTCGCGCGCAGCTCCGCCGCCGCCCTCGCCGCCGCAACCACTTCGAGCGCCTCGCTCGCCAGCATCGGCCGCGCTTCCTCCTCGTCCTCTTCCTCCTCGTCGTCCGCCTCGGCTGCCAGCACCAGCTCGACCCCTACCTCTGGCGCGGGAAAGCTCTCCGCTGGATTCGCCGGTGTCGCGATCGTTGGGTTGGTCGCTGCGTTCGCGGCTTGAGCGGGCGTGGCGATTCGCACGATGCAGAAGCAGCACTGCGGGGCAGTCGCTGCGGAATAGAATGTTGGAAGGATGGGACGAGACGGGATGGTCTCGCTGTGGGTTCTCTCTGTGTGGCTCTTCGCCCCCTCTTCGTCTTTCGCCTTGGGCTCGTCTGTTCGTCATGTTTGTCTTTTGAGGCTGTGGAACACGGCATATCGTCTCTCCAATGTACTCTCAAGGCGAGAAGAGCGAAACGAACGAGCGACTATCCCTCTTCCTCGCGCCCTGAAGGGAGTGGCGACCTGCGCTGGATATTCACATACTGCATGCGCACAAAGTCAAGGATACAACGCCTAGAAGCCATAAGCCGGCTCGTCCACCTCTTCCTCCTCCGGTTCGTCCTCCCACTCGCTCACCCTCCGCTTCCATCTCCGCCTCGCCTCGTCCGCCCCGACCGTCTCGCCCGTCGCCGCTCCATCCGCACCCTTCATCAAATCCGTCCAGACGAGTCTGACCCACTCGTCGTACACCTCGCCACGGAAATGCACCGCATCCGGCTTCCCATGACTCGTCTTCATCCACTCGTCGCTGTCCACGATTCCCCTCGTCAGCTGCTCGACATCAAGCACCCTCCCCTCTTCGAGGAATTCGTCACGCGCCGATGACGCAGTGTACGCGTTCTTGGCGCTGATGAGAGCGTTGTTGCGCAGGAGGTCTTGGTGAGGGAATCGATCGAGGGGGATGTAACGTGCGTTGACGAGGGTTGTGGTGAAGAGGCGGAGGTTGGAGGCGTCGCGTTTAGAGCGTGAGAGACCGGAAGTGGGCGAGAAGAGCGCGTCGAGTGAGGCGGTGACGCCGGGGATGGAGAGGTCTTCTCCGTGCGAGCCGAGCGAGAGGTACGTCCGGTACGGCTTAATCGTCGGAGCGATCGCTGCGAGGTCAGGCGCGAACGAGAGCGTCGATTCCGCGTTCGTGTACCGCAAGTAGCTGGCGAGGTCCGTATCGACGAGGTTGACGAGGTCATCGCGGTTCGCGTCCAGCGCCGCGTCAAACTCGGCTTGTCGTCCCGCCGCCGTCGTGGCCTCCGAGCCGACCGTATGCGCATTCTGGTACCACCAAGCCCACGTCACGACCACATCCGGCACACCCTTGCGCTCGTTCGGCGACGGATGGCCCGAGCGGTACCTGAAAGCGACGGTCCCGTGCGTCCCGTTGTGCGTCGGCGAGTCGGTCACCTTGGGAGCAAAGATCTTGTGCCCGCCGCCGAGGGAGGCGGTCAGGTGGTTGAACATGTTGCGCGTGTTGGAGTCGCCGACGAGGTTGATCCAGATTGGCGGGGAGGGGGGTGACGAGGTGGAGGTTGGCACGAAGGGAAGGGGAAGGGAGGGAGTGGCGAGCGAGCAGGCGGGCGAGGTGGGGATGTAGGAGAGGTTGGACCAGAAGCCGGAGAGGGAGGACAAATCGGTGCAGACCGGGAGCGAGTCGGCCGCCGGCGAGTCTGCTTGGCGGCATAGTCAGTACTTCGTGCACGTACTTCGGCAGGGGATGCCGCGCACCTCCGCCAAGCTCGACAACGCGTCCCGAGACGACCTCGATCTTCTCGCCAACGTATCGCAACTCCTGCCCCTCATCCTGCGCAATCTTCCACCCATTGCACGTGCGCTCGTTTTCCCCGCACGGAATGCCCTCGAGTACACCGACATAGAAGCCAAAGTCGAGGAAGACTTCGACGGCGTAGGAGCCGCGAGGAAGCGAAGGTGTGGAGGGGATGGAGAACTCGTAAGCGTCGAGCGAGTTGGAGAGAGTAGGAACAGGGAGGGAGAGGAGGGTTTGAGCGGCGATTGGTGAGGGAGAGCCGTCGGGCAAGAGGGAAACGAGGCGGGCGGAGAAGACGGCTTGCGAGAGGCAAGCTGGCGAAAAGGGTGGGTAGTCGCGCGGCGAGATGCTGTAGCTCATAGGCGACGACTCTGCAAGTGCAAGCTCGTGGTGTCAGCGGCGGAGAGTCAGCGCAAGAAAGTGGAACGTTACCCACCCTCAACCTTCCAAAAGTCGGGCGTCGACAGCAGCTCCCGCACATCCCCGCTGCAATCGACGTTCTCCTCTGCTTCAGACTTTGCTTCGTCTCCGCCCACACGCGTCCACTGCACTTCATCGTCGGCCGTCTCGTGCACGACAGGCGCGTCCTCCTTTCCCTCCGTCACCGAGTCCGCTTCTTCCTCAGAACTCGTCGATACCTCGCTCGTCTCGAGCTCCGCGTCCACGCCCTTCTCATCCACCGGCTGCACCTGCCACTCGGCCAGACTCGCGCTATCCCAATCCCAGCTCCACCCACTACTCGCACTCACAACCGCCTCTTTACCCTTCTGCACCGCGCTTTTGATCGGTTCCGGGTGTACTAGTGCGCCGAGGAAAAGGAAGAATGCGAGTGAGAGGGAGACGAGGAGGAAGAGCGTGCGGCGGGAGGGGCGAGGGTAGCGAGAGGGAGGAGAATGAGGAGAGGGCGAGCCGGGACTGGGTGAGGAGGTGGGCAGGGGCGTGTAGGGTGTTCGGGACATCCTGGAAGTCGCTCACTGCCCGTTGGCGAGGACGAAAGGCGGTGGTCGCGCGACCTGGGCAACGAGGATCGTGGGGGAGACGCGGACGGCGTGCAGGAGCGGGGGCGGATGGCGGGTCTTCGCTGGCAATGAATCGAGCGTCGGGAGTCGATGTCGAGCGTATGAACTGGGTGAAGGAGCGGGAGAACGGGAGCGAGCGAGTTGTTGGATGTCCGGCTCCGCCTTGGCGCGACGCGACGAAGCAAGGCGATCTCGCGAAACAGGGGGCTTCGATGTCGAAGTCGTCAAGTCGTCGCCGAGCGTGGTTTGCCGTACATCGCATGGCATCGACAATGTGAGAACGGCGTGTGTCGAAAAGAGGCGAGGCGAAAGGCGCATGCCGTTGTGAGAAGTGGGAGAGCTCACACGCCATCCTGCGAAGCACGGCCACTGGTGGGCGAACCGCGAGGGCTCGGCCTAGCGAGAACCGTTTAGTGTGACTGCAGAGTTGTCTCGAGGGAGAAGCAGCGGTCGAGGGAAGAGATCAGCGACTCGTCCCGGAGGAATCGGGATGTCCGGCGGCCTTCCTCCTCTAGGGCCAGTCTCCGTCGACCGAACGCCCCAAGGATGCCCAACCCGCCATCTCGACCGTCCCGCAGACTCTGCTGAGCGATCAGCAGCGCGGGAAGCGGTCGTCGAGCGTGAGAGACGAAGACGGCTGGAGAACTGGCGCAAGCAGCGGTGGTTCGCCTGGACTCGCTGTAGCCCTTCCAGTACATCATCCAGAGAGCACAGCGTCACTGAAAAGCCAGCAAAAGAGGCGAGGTGACTGACAGGACTCCAACCCTGGCCTGCTCGCTTCCTCCTCCTCCTCAGTCTCGCTTCATCCGCTTGCTGCTTCTGCGATGGCGCCACACGACCCGCGCGTATCTAACAAGGAGGCTTATGCGTGAGTTGGGCTCGTCTTGGCGCAGGGAAGGCAGGAATGGCTCGAAGAGGGGGTCCCGCGAGAGGTGGACGGCGAGGACGGCGAAACAGCGCTCATGGCGGGTTGCGGCGACGAGTGGGTACCTTGACCGTGCGGGAGCAGATCTGGGACTTCTCATTACCCCCATCTGTTGCGGTCGCGGCGTCGTAGGCGGGTCCTCTCCGGCGTCATCACTTGCGGACGATGAGGACGATGGCCGGGTGCAGGGGGGCCGCTGGACTGTCCCAAGATCTCTATAAGCTATACTGACCGCCTGCGATTCCCTGCTACCCCCGCCTCGCCGTCGTCGTCGACTTGCACACCCTCCTCGCTCGCCCCCACCTCCCGCACCGTCCTCGTCTCTCTCAATCCGCGAACGTCCGCCTTTCCATGCCTGCACGACCATTCTACGCCGACGCATGCAGCATCAACGCGGCGGCGGCAGTCAGGCGGTACGACGTCAACCCTCGGCTCGACTATCGCACCGTCTCGGCTGTCAACGGTGCGTCGGGCACACGAGTCGTTCGCTTTCGCGTGGCATGGCATGCGCAAGGCTGACTACTCGTCGGCGCCCACGTCTCAGGTCCCCTCGTCGTCCTCGACAATGTCAAGTTCCCGGCCTACAACGAGGTGAGCCCGCCTCGGAATCTTCGCCCACACCGCACGCTGAGTCACTTCGTCGGCCACAGATCGTCGCCATCACTCTCCCCGACGGCACCGTTCGCGGCGGCCAAGTCCTCGAAGTGACCGGTCGCAAGGCCATCGTGCAGGTCTTCGAGGGCACCTCCGGCATCGACGTCAACGCGACGCACGTCGAGTTCACGGGCAGCAGCATGAAGCTCCCCGTCTCGGAAGACATGCTCGGACGAATCTTCAACGGTTCCGGCCAGCCTATCGACAAGGGTCCCAAGGTCTTTGCGGAGGACTACCTCGACATCAACGGGTCGCCGATCAACCCTTACTCGCGTATCTACCCTGAAGAGATGATTCAGACGGGTATCTCGACTATCGACGTCATGAACTCGATTGCGCGCGGGCAGAAGATCCCCATCTTCTCGGCGTCGGGTCTGCCGCACAACCAGGTGCGTCGCGAGCGTTGCGAGCTTTCTCTGCGTGCCCCTCATTCTTGGCCGTGCTGAGTCCGTGTCTTCGTCCCGTGCGCACAGATCGCCGCCCAGATCTGTCGACAAGCCGGCCTCGTCAACAAAGAGTCGACAGACCGCAACCCCGAAGGCGCGCCGACCAAGGGCGTCCACGACGGCCACGAGGACAACTTCTCGATCGTGTTCGCCGCGATGGGTGTCAACATGGAGACGGCGCGGTTCTTCAGGCAGGACTTTGAGGAGAACGGGTCGCTTGATAGGGTCTCGCTCTTCCTCAACTTGGCCAACGACCCGACGTGCGCAGCCTCTTTCCTCGCTCCGAGTGCACCCGCACTGACGTTCAGATTCGCCCGCAGCATCGAACGCATCATCACTCCCCGTCTTGCCCTCACCACCGCCGAATACTTTGCCTACCAGCTCGAGAAGCACGTCCTCGTTATCCTCACCGACATGTCCTCGTATGCCGACGCTCTTCGTGAGGTCTCGGCTGCGCGAGAGGAGGTACCCGGACGACGCGGCTACCCCGGATACATGTACACCGACTTGTCGACGATCTACGAGCGCGCGGGACGTGTCGAGGGACGCAATGGCAGTATCACGCAGATCCCTATCTTGACGATGCCTAACGACGGTGCGTGCGCGCTTGTCCACTGTCGGCGATGACTGCTTGAAGCGGAGCTCGAGCTGATCCTTTGTCGGGTGCTCCCTCGCGCAGACATCACCCACCCCATCCCCGACTTGACGGGCTACATTACCGAAGGCCAGATCTTCGTCGACCGCCAGCTGTACAACAAGCAGATCTACCCTCCAATCAAGTGCGTCCGCCCACGCCCGCTCCTTGCCGTCGACTTGGCTGACTCGCTCGGTCGTGCCGCAGCGTCTTGCCCTCGCTTTCGCGGCTGATGAAGAGCGCTATCGGCGAGAAGCTGACGAGGAAGGATCACGGCGATGTGTCGAACCAGCTGTACTCCCTGGTGCGTCCGACCCCCCAAAGCGGCGCAGCTCATGCATCGCTTATAACCGCTTCAGCTGCTGACTGCCCGTCTATTGACACAGTACGCCATCGGAAAGGACGCGGCAGCGATGAAGGCTGTTGTCGGTGAGGAGGCGCTGAGCTCGGAGGAGAAGGTGCGTTCCGCTCCGGTCAAGTTCTTACGCTTACGAACGCTTCGCTGACGCATTGACGCCCGCAGCTCGCCATCGAGTTCCTCGGCCGGTTCGAGAATGAGTTTGTCAAGCAGGGCGTCAATGAGAACCGCTCCATCTTCGACTCGCTCGACCTCGCATGGAGCCTCCTCCGCCTGTTCCCACGCGAACAGCTCAACCGTATTCCGAAGAAGGTCCTCGACGAGTTCTACTCGCGCAAGGCGAGCGTCGGCAGCCAGATCAAGCCCTCCAGCACGGACTGAGCAGCCGGAACGTCGCGCACCTAGACCTCGTCTCCTCCTCTCGCTGTACTTTCGTCGCTTCGCAGTCTTTCCGTTCGTCTCCATCGTATCATGTGCAACTCGTGTCTCTCTCACTCGACTTTGCGGTCTCGCCGGGAGGCTCGATAGGATGTATAGCAACATAGACGGGAGAGAGAGATACAGATGAACCACTACTCTTCGCTTTAGCTACTCGCTGTCCGCGTCAAGGTGGTGCTTCCTCCCCCTCAGCATAGCTGCTGCCTTCGCTTCTCGCGCATCTCGCGCCGCCTTCTCTCGCACGGCCGTCAAGACGCGGTTCATCACCGTCGCTCCGCCTGCGAGCGCCCCTTCGTCGACGAGCTCGACAGCCCGCTGCCATCCGCGGGACTTGAAGACGTCGTCCTGCGAGAAGAGTGTGAGTCGAAGTCATGGATTGCGCGGAAGGGAGGGACGAACTGCGTGGTCGACGATCCAGTCGATTACGCCGTCGCGCACGTCGGGGAAGGAGCGACTGAGCGAGGAGAAGGCCTCGAAGGCGGCCTGCACACAGAAGGATCAGCGAGATTCGAAAGACGAGAGAAGGCGACGTGAGCCAGCGCACCGTATCGACCGTCAGACTGCGTAGGATCGCCACTTTCGCCCGTTCGCGCAAGCGAACGTCGAGGTAGCGATCTGCCAGCCTGTAGAAGGCGTGCGCGCTGCAGCAAGGCGTGCCGTTCACGTTTACGTTCGTCTGCGCGGAGAAGGATGTTTGTTGACGCGCTTGGAGTTCCGGCGCAGGCGTCCCTGTGTCCTTGTAGACGTGTGCAAGGTATCGCGAGCGAGATGGAATCCATCCAGCCGCATCGTAGTACAGCGCATGTAGATAAGTGCGAAACGTCGCCCAGCTGCCGCAAAAACTCATGGTCAGTCGCTGAAAGCCTAAGCGTAGCAAGACAAACGCGCACCTGCAGTCGCTGATCTCGATTCTGTGCCACCGCTTCTGTAGCACCTCCTCGCCTAGCAGCCGTGCTGTCGTGTCGGCGATCGAGTTCGGGTCGTTAACGGTCGAAGTCGGCGACTGCGCAGCGCACTTGGGAGGCGATGTCGTTTCCGTCGACGTGGAAGCGTCATTGGACGCGCACGTCATCTCTACATCACCCGAGTGTCCGCTCTTGACCACCACGGAATCAATCGCTGCCTGATCCGACTCGTTGTCTTTTGGCGGCTAAACTCGGCAAACTCTTCAGGGTCGCCTTCAAATCAATCTTGCCAGTTCGGTATCTTGAGCGACGTGGGAAGGGCATAGTCTGCTGTGCCTTCTGCGAAGCCAGACTTGAAGACTGCGAGCGGTGAATGTCAGCAAACCGAGGGCAGGGAACTGGTCGACTGTTCTCACGGTCTGCAAAGTGAGGTGACTGCTGCACAAGTACGAGCTTGAAGGCGAACAGCGGCAGGCAGACGTTCGGGAAGGTGAAGGCGATATCGCAATAGAGCGGATGGTTCAGTAGCGAGGGTGGAACCCGAGCTGGAGTCGCCAAACACCCTTCTTCGAGTTGGACGGATAAATAGAGAACGGCCTGCAAGAGCAGTGAATGTTAATGCCTCGGAGTGGAGAAGAAAGGATCGAGATGACAGACCGAGGGGTCGTGACTTTCAATCACTTGTAGAGGGATGGCTCGAGGGTACGCCTTCTCGCCTTGAGTGTCAAAGTGGACATTGGACGTGTCCACAGAGGACCCTATGCGTTTGCTGCCGGCTGTTGACGACTTGAACTGATGAGATTCAAACCGGGTTAGTTCTCGCCACGCTGTGTGAACGACCTTGAATTCCGCACCTGCATAGTCACAGACGAGAAGGTGACGGGCTTTGCCAATTCATCGGCAGTGAGGAGGGATGCGCCCCAGTAGTCTGCCTCAGCCGGATCCTTTAAGCGGAGGTGGTGGAAGTGCTCATCTAGATTAGTATGGTCCATGTTCAGAGGCGAGATCAGCCCACACACATAGTAAAGCGCAAGCCTCCACCGGCCGGCATCGAAGGCTGGAGAGACCAGACGCCATGGCTGCTGGTCTTCCTTCGCCAACTTCACCGCGGCTTGCAACAAGCCGAAAATGACAGTCCAGGTTGCGATGCGCTGCGCGTAGAAAGTAAGGTAGTGCAGGCATATACCAGCAATGGTCTTACACACCCGCGCGTCCTCGGAGACCCCTCCCAGTTCCTTCGACAGCATGAGGGCCAAGATGAGCGAGCAGGCGGCGCGGCGGCCGGAAAGCACGAATGGTAGTAGCAGTAGGCTCTTGGGACGAAGTAGCAGTGTAGCAAAGCAGTCCAGCGCGAGTTGTGCGAGCGAGAAGTGAACGGTCCCGAGGAGAGAGTGGGGCCGGGAGGTTGGTAGAGTCGACCTCGCTCGACTGGCTCGAATGCGGGCGCTGTGGCCTCCGAGTACTCGCTAGACTGTGCTAGAGCAGCCCTACATCCGCACGACGCCTCTTGTCACCCGCTTCGTTCCCTCGACCTCCTCCCCACAGGCCATCTTCATCAGTTACCGTCTACCGCGACGCACACCGCTCGCCAGGCCGTACGACGTCGACGGAGGCGTCATCAGCACGAATGAGTGCGACTGAATGGGGCGGCACACTATCAGCGATGTTCGGTGTTGGCGGGAAGGCTCGAGGAGGAGCGAGCAATGGGCGGGAAGGAGGGCGAGGTGCAGCAACCGTGGCGGCTCCAGGCGGCTTGCAGCAGAAGCAGAAGACCGATGTACGCAGACGGCTCCCAGACTGGAGCGCGGGCGAGGCGGGAGAGGAAGTAGGGCATCCGAGCGAGGAGGACGGTCTCGAGGATGGGAAGGAAAATCAGGACTCGAGTGACTCGCAGCTCGAGGGCGATGAACTCGACAAACTGGCGGCGGCCATTCTGTGGCAGGTGCGTAGATTCCCTGACGAGGAGATGGGCGGCTTCCTTCTTCTCGCGCAGAGCGTTGGCAAGAACTGACTCTCCTGGTGCATTGCAGGCAGGAATCACGACAGACGCTTCCCCTCACCCGTTTCTCGTTGTCGCCGCGTCCCGAAGTCCCCCTTCGAGCGAGGTCTCGCATCCCGACTTGCTCACCAGACTGCGGCTACGACTCGAACAGTTCGCCGAGCGAGGGCCTTACTCAGTCGTGCGTACTCTTCAATACTCACAAGGCCGGGACGTGCTGACGGCAGTACGCGTCCAGATCCTCTTCGTCAACCCCGCCCCGAACAGCCCGTCGACGGCACATCTCGTCGCTGCTTACCTCGCCTTGTCTCGTACCGCGCGCAAGAACGTCCAGCACGTCTACGTCGTCGGTGGTGGCTGGTGGAGCAGTGTGCGTTAACTTCCCCTCCCTTCTTCTGATCTTTCGATTCGACCTTCCTGACCTCCCTTCTCTCGACTTGCGCAGATCCTCGTCACGCTCTTCTCGGCGACCCTCCTGTCGGTCCGGACCATCACCTCGCGCGGCAAGCTCGTGCAGTGCCCGAGTCTCAGCAGTCTCGCCGAGTCGGTCGGCGGCAAGGCGTTCGTGCAGATTGACGTTCCGCTCGAGATCTACGTGTGCGTCCTAGTGTCTCTCTCCACATGTTCCTGCCGCTCGCTGAGCACCTCCGCATCGCCAGCGCGAATGCCGCTGTCGAGAAGGCGATCAAGCTGCCTGAGGCGGACGACCAGGTTCCCCGGACGTTCGGCGTTTCGCTGGAACAGGTGCGCGGCTTTCGCTTCGATCGCTACGAGTTTCCGAGTTGAAAAGTCTCCGACTGCAGCTCGTTGGCAAGGACCGCAAGCGATTGCCGCGCCTCGTGCGCGACTGCCTCGCCGTGTTGGCTGCTGGAGGTGCGCACTTCCTCGCTTCGTCCACCTATTTAGGACTAACAAGCTTTTTCTGTCGCTCGTAGGCCCCGCCTCTGTCGGCATCTTCCGACGCTCGCCGTCCGCCTCGACCGTCTCTCACCTTGCCGCCGCGTACGACCGAGGACACCCCGTCACGCTCTCCTCGGCTCCGGACGCGCCATACATCGCTGCCTCGCTACTCAAGAAGCTCCTACACGACCTTCCGGACCCGTTCATCCCGCGCGACACCTGGGACGCCATCAAGGCTTGCCCGCTCGACGACGACCTCGCAGTCCCTTACCTTCGCACCAACTTCCTCCCTCTCCTTCCTTCGGCTTCTCGGCACCTCCTCTCGCGTCTCGTCTCCGTCCTGTCCGCCATCGCAGCCAACCACTCACACAACCTCATGACCTCTTCGAACCTTGTCATCTGCCTCTGTCCCGCATTGATGGGCGGACTCGGTGCGTCGCGCGATGAACTGGAGATGTGTCGCGTACCGGGGATGGAGGTGGGGAGTATGAGGGGACTGGAGACGATCAAGCGGAGGGAGAGGGCGGGGAACACGCTGGGAGGAGTGTTGAGAGTTATGATCGACCGGTGCGTCTGCTCCTTCGGGCGTGGTATCTCCGGCCGCTTTATTGACGCCTTTGCGACTATCAACAGGCAGAGCGACCTAGTCGACCCGCCCGAACCATCCGCCTAACCCTCCCTCGCCTCCGTACCACCTGTCGCATGGCCGCCCGACTCGCCCCAAGCCTCGCCCATACCCTTACCTCCGTCGGATACAGCGCCTCGGGAATCAGTAGATCGTCAGAACCTCGGTGTTGTAAGGCATATCTTCGCGACCTCCTGGACAGAGGTCCGGCTCCATCGAGTTGCCCTGCCCTTGTCCGTCAACTCTTCCTTCGCATGATCGCCTCGCCATGCGTCACGAAACAGCGGCGCAAGAGCGCCTGCGCTCTTCCGGCATCCGACCAGCAGATCTGCTCGCATCTCGACCAGCGAGAAGAGCGCAGCGAGACGAGGGATGCTGAACGAGTCAATCGTGATTGCTGAACGACCATGCGAAAACGGATATGCGGAACGAAAAGGAGGGAAGGGAAGCCCGCATCAAGCGGAGCGGTACGACAAGCGGGTTGCGGAGGGGGAGATAAATAGGACGGGCTGAGGATGGCTGGGATGATGGGGATACATGAGAGGTATGCACAGTGTGGAATGAGATGCGGCACAGCCGATGAAACCCAAGAAAGACCGAACAGAAGAACGAAATGGGCGCAGCCCGTGGAAAGAGGGAGAGAGAGGAGGGAGGCGGGATCACGCCCGCAGGTCAAAGTCGTGCGCGACGACGTCGACTGGTCGTTGGCCGCCCTGCTTCGATGCGCTCGAGCGCGAAAAGACGCCCTTGCCCTGCTCGTACGCGCGACTGAGGAAGCTCCCGCTCCGCTGAGACCGCAACGGCTCGTACGACGGTCTTCGCTCCGTGTTGGCGGTGATGACGAGCGGCTGGATCGAGGGAGGGACGTCGTCGGTCGGCGTGACGGGGAGCGAGGACGAGCCAGACTTGGCTGCGTTGCCCGAGTTTCGTCGAGGAGGGGTGACGAGCTTCGCGGAGGAAGAGGCGGGGCGGGTCGAGATGCGAGCGGATGAGCGGGGAGGAGTGCGAGGGTCGCAGTCCATATCCCGGTCGGAAAAGTCCGACTCGACATCCGAGAGTGTGCCGCCCGACGACTGCGACTCGGAAGGCGAGACGTGCGTCGGTTGCCGGGGAGGCGGCGCCGCGTGCTGTGGTCGCTGGCGAGGCTGGGGAGGCGAGGTGCGACGGGCGGAGGGAGGGGGAGTGAGGTAGCCCGACTGGTCGTGCGAGACGGAGCGGCGTTCGGGAGTCGAAGGCGCGCAGTGCTGCTGCTGCTGCTGCTCGCACTCGCGCTGCTGCTGCCGCTGCTGGGCGTAGTAGGCGGTCGTCGAGGCGTACTGGGCGCGAGCGGCCGAGGTGGACGGGCGGCGGAGGAAGGGCTCAAAGTGCTGGACTAGCTCCGACTCGTCCATGCGGAGGTCGTAGTCGAGGAGGAAGAGGAGTTGGCGCTCCATGAGGTTGACCTCGGCAGGCGAGAAGAGCGCGGCGTAGCGGGTCCAGTGCTTGTTCTTCGGCGACGAGTCGTTGAGGTACTTGGCGGCGGTGATGAGGACGGCGAGGAAGACGCGGTGGCGGGTGCAGTGCATGCCCTTGGCGACCTTGGGCAGGCGCGTCTTGAGGCGGTCGAGGTAGACGAGCGTGCACATGAGCGTCGGGACCTGGACGTTCGACTTCTGGACGAGGATCGTGATGAACGTCTCGAGGGGAGGAATGGCGGCGGCCGCGGCGTCGAGCGTCTGCTGCTGCTGGAAGCCGGCCTTGGTGGGCGTCGCGGGAGGAGAAGGGAGCGCGGCGGTCGGAGGAGGAGGGGCACACTGGATGACCTCGACGGCCTTCTCAGCAAGGTAGGCTGTCAAACGGGCGAGTCAGCGCGCGTTCTCCTCGTCGCAGACGACATCTCGAGCTCACCAATCATGTCCTGGGTGACGGGCGAGCGGACAAACTCGAGGAGGGCCGGGTCGTGCCATGCCTTGGGGATGAGCGAGGCAGGGTGACGGCGACCGTTGGTGTGGTAGACCGACATGGCGAGTGGAGCGCGGGATGTGGTCGGTAGCTGGTAGAGGGGAGAGCCGGTCGTCGAGTCGATGTAAGGCGGACGAGACTACGAGGAGCGGAGGTCGAGCGAGTGAAGGGAAGAGGAGAGAAAGGAGCGAGGGAGAGAGCGGATCGCTTGGGCTGGCTCGAGTTGGCTTGATGTGCGAGATGGCGAGTGTCTGCAATGGCATGCAGCCGTCAGCGGTGCGGATGGCTGAGGGTGCGGGCCTGCTCACCTCGCCCGGAGAGATGGCTGGGCGCGGAGCGGCGCGACGAGCGAGATGGCGGGGCTGGCGGGCGCTGGACGGACTGCAACGTCGAACGGGGTGAACGGCGTGGTGGACAGCGTCGAATGGGCGCGCACGGCGAGTTCAGCGGCGCATTGCACGGGCAGGGTCGACGAGGAGGAGCGGGACAAGGTTCGGAATCCGTTGGCCATCAGCGACGCGGTCCGGCACGCTCTTTGTTCTCCTCCCACACACTCGCAGGGAACGCTGCTCACCTTGCTGTGTCGCCTACGGGTCAACTTGGCTCGACTGACGCTCGCTGGCGGACAGACGATGCGCAAAGGCTCGAAGAACGAGGGGCCGCGCTGGGAAGGTGCTTCTCGTCGAGGTGGTCGTCAACGGGCTGCTGCTGCTGGGGCGTCGTAGCGTGCTGGACAGGCGGCAGGACAGCAGGGCAGAACGAGGGAGGAGAAGGCAGACCCAAGGCGGGCGGGTGGGCTCGACAAAGAAGCGCGGATTGCACTCTCCCTCTCTCCTCCTGCCTTCGTCCGGATTGATTGCCTGGTTCCTCGTGCCTGCGATCCTGCCCCGTCTGCGAGGGCCCAGGGCATCCCGCCATCAGCACGTCGCTATCGCTCAAGCGTCACCAGCGAACTTTGTCGTCCGGAAGAGGACATACGCCGTCGTCGACAAGGACCTGCCAAGTTCGGACCCGCACACCGGCTGCCGCCGCTCGCTTCCATTACCTCCCCTCTTCCCTTTCCTGGCTTGATTCGCGCGCCGACTACGATTGTTCGGCCGCCTGCCAGCCTGACCCGCCCGGCTTCGACGACCTGCTTGCGGACGCACAACGCTCTTTGATCGCTCGTTTCGGGCGTCGACGCATTGCAGAAGAACGTGCGACGGACAAAGGATCGTATGCTGCTGGCCGGGACGACGAGCAGGAGAACCGGAACCAGTGGCAGATCTTCTTGTCGCCCACACGTTCGCCGCGACGCTCCCATCCACCGTGTTTCCGACTACACTACGACCCATACTCGCAGCCGAGACACAGCAGCAGCGAGTTGGCGTCGTGCAAGCGCAGATCGGAACGTCTAGAAGGCGACGGATGGTGAGACGCTGCCGTTCCTTCGTGCACGCCGCTCGCCGAGCCTTCGCTTCCGCTGTTCTTTCCGCGCTTTGCCGGCGCTGTGCTGTTCTCTTGCTCCGCTCCTTCGTCCTGGCGGCTGGCGACTCGCTACTCGTCTCCTTTCCTGCTTTCGTTCGCCCCTCGAAGCGTTTCGCCAGCCCTGCGGGCGTTCTATCGCAGCACAGTGTCCGCTTCGCTCATCTATCATCGAATCAGGTTAGCCTCGTCTCACCCGCTACCCTCGCCCACTTCCGTTCGCCTTCCCTCCTCTCTCGCTCGCTCGCTTCCTTCGCGCCTCGCGCTGTCTCATTAATCACCTCGTTCACCATCGTACGAGTCGCTGCCTCGCGCTGAAGAACGCCGAGTCGGGTTCTGTGGCGCCCGCTCGGAAGAAGGAGGATGGCTGGACGACGGCTTCTTTCGAGGATGGAGGGCTTCGCTTGCCTTCTCAAGGCTCGATGGCGCACGCTGAAGCCATTTCACGACGATGGCACGACGGGCAACGCCTCCAAATGGCATTTGGCGACGCCGTCCCTACGCTTCGCCTCGAAACCTCCCCTTCCCTCGTCGGGCTTTCATGCCATCTTGCCCTCCTTCGCTCGAATGACAAATAGCTCGAACGAAGCTTGTTCGCCACTGTAACTCTGCCGCGCAATGTGTCCAGCCTCGACAGTGCTCGAGCAAAAAGAGAAGTGCTCCCGAATCCGCTAGCCCGCTTCGAGAGCAGATGGACTCGGCTCGTGCGCCGCTCGAGCGCTCGTGCGGACCGAGAGCGAAGCCACGGGTCTTCGGGGGGTTTGTCAGCTGAGCGGGCGGCGTTGGAAGCCGGTTCGTTCGAGAGGGAGCAGGCGACGGATCCGGAAGGTCGAGTCGGGAGAAGGCAGAGAGCGAGCGATTGCTGCGGCTCAGCTGGTGTGTAGATCAGCCCAATATCATTAGCTGGGTTGAATAGGCGGCGACGGATATGGTTGTAAGGCGCGGCGACAAAGGGCGTGTTGGCGCGAGGACAAAGACGGTCGCGTTGGAACAAAGAGACCTGTCCAGCGCTGGGGAATCGTAACGCCGGGTCGTGCTCCTGCATAGCGAGCGTGTCCTTGATCGTTGTTCGACCGGGGTCGGGCAGGAGCTGTGTACAAGCGACGGAGGGAACGAGGGCGTCGCAGTGCGCGGTCGAACGCCCGCCTGCTGTGCCGGAAGCGGGGGAAAGTACTCGTACAGTGCTGAGTACGTCGGACTCGGCTGCCGACAAGTCTCGCATTGATTAAAAGCCTCGCAGGCGGAGAGAGCGGGACGAAGCGATCGTGACAGAGTCGATGCGGCGAGCCTCCGTTCGAGTCGAGACAGCAGACACAGCAAGAGACAGCGTGTCCAGTAGTGCCTCGGTCGATGTCGACCGTAATGAGGCGACGAGTCGCCGAGCAGCAGGACGAAGCGAGGATCGCAGCGAGAGGTGCACGAGAGAGGTGCGGCAACGCTCGATGACCGCTCGCTTGGGTGCCTGCCCTCCATTATCACTGTCTGCCGTCCCGGTGAGCGATCCGAACGGCGTCCAAAGGCGACTGGTGAGTCGGGATGGGTCGCCTGGCGAGGATCGAGGCGAGGAGGCGACAGCGCGGCGTCAACAGCTTGTGCGGGCGTGCAAGTTGGATGCAGCCATCGAGAGAGTGTTCGAGCAGCTCAGCAGGCAGTAACGCAGCCCAGCAAGAGCGGTGCGAGGGGTCCAGGTTGGTGTGCTCGCCCAGCTCACCGCGCACGCCTCTCTCGCTCCTTCACCTCACTCGCTCACCGCAAACATCGCTCGATGCGCTCAGAGACACTGTCGCTCGAGTGCACGGACTCGTGATATGCACTGCTGAGACTCGCACCGCATGCGCGCGAGTTGCGGATGCCTCGCTCGACCGCACGCTTTTCTCGCCAAACAGGAGCGCTACTCCTCGACCACAACGAATTGGTGCGTCCTTCTTCACCTTTACATCTCCTCGGGATCGTACGAACTGACCCTGCCGAGCACACAGCTTCGCGCCGCTGTCCAGCGACCCGCTCCTCCCGAAACTTTGCACCCTCCGCCTCGATCCGCTCCTCAAGACCTGCTGTTCCGACCTGCTCGCACTCGTTAGTCTCCTCATCGACTGCGTGCACCGCTTCTCCAAAACTGCGCGCCCTTCATCATCCCCTCTCCCTCCTCATCCCCGCCTACTATGACTCTCTTCGTGCCTCCCCTCGCGGGACATTGCCCAAACGCACGCGGAGTTTATATGTAGGCAAGAGCGACGACCCTTCTATTTTGCCGTGCCGCGAGTCCACCCTTCCAGGGACGCCCAGATTCGCTGCCTCTTCAAAGAAGGACGACATGCCGTTTCAACGCCGCCAAGTTGCTGCCGATCCGATTGTCCGCCCGCCTTCTCGCCGACGAGTACGCATCGTACGCTGCTGTACTGTCTCAATGGCGGTTGAGGAGGAATAGCTTGGCGACGACTTTCGACGACGCAGGACATCCGCTTGGACCGGCGGGCCGTGTTCCTGCTCTTCCAAGCCCGCTCCTCGTTTCGTCGACAACTATGCTCACAACGCTTACTGTCGACGCGCACAATGCCAACCCGCTAGACAACGCCTGCATTCTAGCGGACATTGCCTTACCTCCGCCCTCTTGCGCCGCTTTACATCTCCCGCTCGGGCAGGTTTCTCCGGCGGCTCAGCTTGCGTCTCGGCAGGTTGCCACTCGCCTTGCTGCCGAGACTGCCTCGAGCGCGTCGTCGGCCGGAACGCAACACCCCACACCTGTCCCCGCGCTCGGAGTCCGGAGGAACCTCTAATCCCCCGGCTTTTCACCAGCTCGCTCGCTTCAATGCTCCGCTGCGACCTGGTTCACACGTCCAGCGTGTGGTATCCTGCTCGCTTTCGACGACGATGGCGACATTCAGCAACTCTACCCTGCCTCTCGCCGCCCTTCCCCCACTTCTCTCCCTCGGCTCAACTTCAACGACGACCACAGCCGTCCTTGCTGCGCTTGTCGCTGCTGCAGTGCTCTACGCTGCGACATCGAAGAAGCAGAAGGGTCCGCTCCCGCCTGGACCGCCCGGGTACCCCATCGTCGGCAACCTGTTCGACGTTCCGAAGAGCCGGCCTTGGGTCAAGTTTGCAGAGTGGACAGAGCAGTATGGTGAGCCGCGCGACGTTCTCGCCGTCTTCGAGACGTCCAGCTGACGCCGCACTGATCGCAAAGGCCCGATCTTCACCCTCAAACTCGGGCGCACGACCATGCTCGTCGTCGGCCGCGCCCAACCCGCCATCGACCTCCTCGACAAGCGCTCGGCCATCTACTCGTCCCGCGCGAGGCTGATCATGACCTCGGAGCTCGTGTCGAGGGGTCTGAGGATGACGTTCATGCCGTATGGAGACTTGTGGAGGAGGGAGAGGAGGTTGTTGCACCAGCTTACGAGTGCGTCCAGCGCCTTTCCGCCTCGCTTCCGGCTCCATTGACACTCGCATTTGCAGGTCCTGCCGCGGCATCGACGTACGAGGACATCCAGGAGCTCGAGAGCACACAACTCGTCCGCGACATGCTCAACACGCCGCAGGAGTACTGGGGCCACTGCCAGCGCTACGCCGGTTCGACCATCATGAATATCGCTTTCAACAAGCGCGCCAACTCGCCCAAAGAACCGGCTATCACGAGGGTGCGTCCGGCGTTGAGTTTCACAGGTCGGACGGAGTTGACCTTCTCGCCGAGCAGATGCGCGCTGTCAACGAGTACATGACCAAGACCGCCGTCGCTGGCCGCTACCTCGGTGCGTACAAGTTGTCCTCTTGGCGTCAATGGTCGCTGACAAAGCCTGTCTCGTCTCGTAGTCGACTCGGTCCCGATCCTCAAATACGTCCCCGAGGTCCTCGCGCCGTTCAAGCGTGAGGCTCGCGCCATCTTCAACGAGACGCTCTCGCTCTTCCAGTCGCATGTCGATGATGTGCGTCGCAGCCAGCTCTGCTCAACTTAGCTTCGACTGACTTGCCTCCGCTCTACAGGTCAAGAAGAACCTCGCCGAGGGACGCGACTCGCACTGCTTTACCAAGTACATCCTCGAGTCGCAGAAGGCGTACCAGCTCAAGGACGAGGAGGCGACCTTCTTGGCCGGAGCGGTGCGTTTCCTTCGCTTTCAAGGCCCTTTCGTCCTGCTCATCCTCGCATCGCTTGTAGATGTACGGTGCTGGTTCCGACACGACCGCTGATGGCATCGCAACCTTCATGATGACCATGATCACACACCCGGACATTCAAGCCCGCGCCCAAGCCGAACTCGACAAGGTCGTCGGCCGCGCTCGTCTCCCGACTTTCGCAGACCAGCCCGACTTGATCTACTGCGGCGCGATCGTGAGGGAGATCTTGAGGTGGAGGACGGTTATTGCGGGTGGATTGGCGCATGCTTCGACCGAGGACGACTGGTACAATGGTGCGTTCCGCTTCGCTCTTTCTAGCTCCTTTCGCTTCCCAGATGTCTCTCGCTCACTCGATTCGTTCCCTCACCGCAGGCTACTTTATTCCCAAGGGCACCGTCGTCCTGCCGAACCACTGGGCGATCCACCTCGACCCGGAAGTCTACCCCGAGCCGGAAAAGTTCAACCCAGACCGCTTCATCAAGGACGGCAAGCTCGTCGGGACCAAGTACAGCGATGTCGGTCACCACGGCTACGGTTTCGGACGTCGGTGCGTTCCAACTTCGCTCGTTCGCGACAGGGAGTGAGTGCTGACGACAAAGCGCACGCAGCGTCTGTCCGGGCAAGCACATCGCCGACCGCAGTCTCTTCATCGTCTTCACTCGTCTCCTCTGGACGCTCAACTTCCGCCCCGCGATCGATCCAGCAACGGGCAAAGAGGCGCCGCCCTCGGTCGATGCCTTCTCGGAGGGCTTCTCGTCGCACCCGCTGCCGTTCACTGCGAGGATGGAGCCGAGGGGCGAGTGGGTCAAGGATGTTGTCGAGGCGGAGTGGAGGGAGAGGGAGCACGAGTTGGAGGTTGCGGGCAAGTGAGGCGGAATGTGTATCTCGGGCGGTGTTTTCCGCGTTCTCAGCTGTGTATACACTTTGCAAGGTCGTTGCATTCGTCTCCATCTCTCGTGAGGCCAGAGGATGCGGGAGAGGCGGCAGCTCGTGAGTTCATTGCTCAGCAACGACTAAACAGTTCTAGACAAACGGCGCACAGCGCTCGAATAACGTGAAGGGACGGGGAAGAAGGCTAGCTTCGTGATGTGATCGTGAAGAGAAACCTCGCTAGGAGGGGAGAGTGGAGCAGGCATCAAGCCTTGAACCATTGCGTCGCCGCGACCTTTGCGGCGCGCTCATGCTGGATCGCCGCACGACGACCAGGCTGCATCCTCCGGCGCTCGAAGGCCGACTTGACGTTCTGGAGAGCGGCGGAGGCGGTCGCAGTCGACGGAGGAGGAGAGGTAGGGAGTGCGGCGGAGGAGGGAGTCGGCTGGGCGTCCGTCGAGGACGAGAGGAGCGAGGCGGAACCGGCCGCCTTCGGGTTGAGGATCGTCGTCGAGACGGTCGAGGAGAGGGAAGCGGTGCCGACCGGACCGGGAGTGGCGATGCCCGGAGCGGCGACGAGGGTGACAGTCTGAGTGACCGTCTCGGTCGAGATGGACTGCTTCTTCTGCTGCGCGCGGGCGGCTGCTGCGTCGCCAAGAGTGCCGTTCGGTGCAGAGCGAGCGTCTCCAGTGTAGGGCGAGTTGCCGTCGGCCGCCGAGGCGGGCGTAGGGTTAAGGAGCATGGTCGAGTAGGCGGTCGTCGTCGGCTCAGCCGAGTCGGACGCAGATGTGGGGAGGGCAGTGACGGCCGGCGAGTAAGGCGAGTCGGAGAGGGCGGCGACGGCGGCAGAGTAGGCGGAAGCCTGGGCGTCGGCGAGGGTGTAGTTCATCGCGCGCGCCTCGAGGACGGCAGCGCGCTTGGCGGCCTTGCGGCGCTGAAGCTTGACGTTGATCGGGTAGTCGCGCTTGGCGGCCTCGGCGCGGCGCTGGGCGTGCGTCGAGCGGTTGAGCTTCTTGAGCGGCGCGCCGCGGCGAGGGAGCTTGTTGCCGTTGCGGCGGCGCTTTGGGTGGGCAGCCGAGCGCTTCTTGAGGGAAGACGAGGGCGAAACGGGCGCGGAGACGGTGAGCGGCAGGGCGGTGAAGGTTGCGGGTGCGGCGGGGACGGCGCGGCCGAAGAGGGAGCGGACGACGCGCGAGAAAGTCGAGAGGGTCGAGTCGCGCCGGCGCGAGATCGAGGTCAGGTTGATCGTCGAGTTCTTGATCCCGCCGGACGAGCCGGGGTGCGAGGACGTCGAGGCGTCGACGACGATCGAGTGGTCGCCGAGAGAAGTGCCAGAGCGGGCGACGTGGTGGTGCGTGGCGATGTGGGCGCGGCGAGCAATCGTCGAGTGAGAGCGCGAGGTAGGGAGGGCTGCATAGCTCCAGGGTCAGCGCGAGTTGCAAGAGGAGGAGCGGGAGAGGAGCGCACCTTCAGCCTGTCCGGCAAGGAGTGCGGCCGATGCCACCAGGGCGACGGTGAAGGTCGAGGTCGAGGGAGTGCAGACCATCGTGTAGCAGGCGGTGCGAGGTTGAGTTCGAGAGAGGCGAGAGCAACCGGTGCTTCGAGAGAGTCGAGTGAGAGGTGAAGGAGGGAGAGAGAAGGAGAGCGAGAGCGGCGAGCCTTTGAGCTGGGCAGAGATGGCTTCGAGTGTCCTGCCATTGCGTCCTGAACAGCAAAGATGGCGCCTGCAAGCGAAGCAGCTCGACGAGGACGAGATGGCGGGAGATGGCTGGACGAGGGTGAGAACAGCGAGCGAGATGGCGCGGCAAGTCTGAGCGTGTGTGTGGCGGTCTGCACGTTCTACTGCGTCACTCTAGCAAGCCAATCCAGCCAGGCGAAGCGGGGCGTGACCGTGAAGAGCCGGGGAGGGAGAGAGGAGCAATCAAGCTGAATACAAACTCGGGCGTAATGAGTTGAATACAAAGTGCCGTCTAGTCGGTTGAATACAACTCGTTTGTATTCGCTTCTCATCACTCAACAGTACGCTCTCACCCGCTTGGACTGCCGCTGGACTGCTTGACGCTGCGTGCGCATGGCCGCTGCACTCGACGCATCGCTCGCGTCGTCGACCGCGTCCGCCGCCGCCGCCGCCGCCCCTCGTCCCGACCTGACCCTCCCCTCGTTCGCGTCGTCGTTCCGCTCAGAGTACTACGAGAAGCCGCCGCCGGGTATCACGCAGGCGGACTGGATCAGGCTTGCGAGGCGCGGCACGGACAGGGCAGACGAGACGAGCGCGGCGGGAGACGGGGACGACGCGAGCAGCTTGTTGGATGAGGAGATGCCGGCTCGCAACGGCGCAGGAGGGCGCATGGACGCGTCGTACGAGGACGAGGAGGATAGTCTGGGCTACGGCGCGCAGGGAGCGAGGGCCGCGAGCGCCTTGTCGTCTCGCACGGCGGGGTCCAACACGACCGGCTCGCGACATGCGTCTGCCTCGACCGCCGTGACTTCGCAGCCTTCGCCTTCCTCTCGCACTACATTCGACGAGTCGGCGACCGCGGACGACGTCTCTGTCTCGACCGAGATGGACTCGCGGAGACGAGCGCCCGAACCGAGGAGGGTCGACAGCTTGATGGACCTGTCTTCGGCGACGACGACGCAGACGGCCGACGAGTCGAGCTTGAGCAACATGTATGGCGGGGCGGGGCTCGGCGGGTCGATGGCGCCGTCGCAGCAGAAGAAGGGCGGGGCGGGCAAGGACAGGCTCAAGGCGCCCGGCGGGGGAGCGATGTCGCTGCGGGAGCAGGAGAAGGTGCGTGGCGTCCCTCGCTTGCGCTTATATATTTGCGGCGCGGTAAGGCCAAAGCTGACCTGAACTTCCCGCCATGCAGGTCATCGACGAGCTCAAGAAGGACAACTTTTCGCTCAAGCTCAAGCTGCACTTCTACGAGCAGCGTCTCGAGAAGATGGCGCCCTCAGCCGTCGAGCAAGCTCTCCGCGAGAATATCCAGCTCAAAGTCGAGTTCCAGACGCTCCGGACCGAGTTGAAGCGGTACAAGAAGCTGTTGATCGAGGGCGACAAGGCGATTCAGAACCTTACGAGGGAGAGGGACGAGGCGTTGCAGGGTGCGAAGGGAAAGGGAAGGGCGTCGTTGGGCGGGAACGCGTCGGCGAGGGAGCGCGAGTTGGAGAAGCGGTTGCAGGAGCAGGAGGAGCAGCGGGACCTGTGGGAACGCAAGGCGCGCGAGTTGCACAAGGAGAACAAGCAGATGCGTGGTGGTGCGGGTGCCGACGAAGTCGAGGTGCGTCTGCGGCGTTCCTCACCTCTCGCCCTCGGCTCACCCTCGCTTCGAACAGGACCTTCGCAACCGCCTCTCGGACGCCGACTCCGAGTCCGACCTTCTGCGACGACAGCTGACGGACGCACATGACGAGCTCGACGAGTTACGGCAGGAGGTGGCGGACATGCGGATTGAGTTGGCGGACCAGGTTGACCGGAGCGGGGTCAGCGACGGACGAGGGGCAGGGCGGGTCAGGCAGGAGGTCGAGAAGCTGGAGCAGGTGCGTGCAAGTCCTCTGTCTATCGGCTTGCACTGCTTTGAGTCGCTGCCAACGATTGACGTTCGTACGCTTCGCGCAGGACAACGCAACGCTTCGCTCGCAGCTCTCGGCGCAGCTCACGATGTTGTCGACCCGCAACGACGAGAAGAACGAGTTGCAGGCGCAGGTCGAGGACCTCAAGGCCGAGCTGGACGCCGTCGAGGGGGAGCTAGAGGCGGAACGGAGAGAGCGGCAGCGGAGTCGGGGAATGGGCGTGGACGGGGGTGACCGCGAGGAGCTGGAGAAGGTGCGTCTCTCGCTGTGGAATACGCCGCGTGCGCGTCCACTCGCACGCGGACAGGCTGGCGCGCCCATTGTGAGAGCCGTACTGACTGAGCCGCTTACTCGCACTCGCACTCGCAGGAACTCGACTCGCACCGCGACCGCGCCTCGTCCCTCGCGCTGGAACTCGAAGACGTGCGCGCCGCTCTCGACGCAAAGGAGCGCGAGATCGAGGAGTTGCTTGCGGAACTCGACGAGCGGGAACAGGTGCACCAGGAGGAGCTCGGGAAGGTTGCCGACGAGTGGCGAGATGAGGTGGAGGATGCAAGAGAGAGGGAACGGGAGGCGAGACAGGTGCGTGCGACGTCTGCTCAGCACCCTCGCAACCTCTTGCTCACCTCGTCCATCTGCGCAGGCCCTCGTGGAGAAGGATGCTGACGTGGAGGAGTTGGCGGACAAGGTTGAGGCGCTCGTGCGAAAGGTCGCGGAGAAAGACGCCGAGCTGCAGGCCGAGCAGGACGAGACGGCGGCGCTGACGCATGACCTGAAGAAGGTGCGCGGTCCGCTCCCTTCCACCGAGGTCCTCGTCCTAACGCTTCTCCCCCCTTCAGCTCGGCGCGCAAATCTTCCAGCTCGAGGAAGAGGCAGACGAGAAGGACAAAGAGGTTGACGAGCTGCGGCGAGAACTCGAAGCGGTCGACAAGGAGCTCGAGAACAAGGTGTCGGTCCATGAGCAGGTCGTCTCGGCGCTTAAGGAGGTGCGCTCAAACTGACCCTCGTCTCCTCGCTCGTATGCTAATTCATCGCCTTTGCAGAAACTCTCCGGGCACAAGTCCCGCCTCTCGGAACTCACCATCCAGCACGAGTCGTCGACGAACGAAGCCGCCTTCTTGCGATCCAAGGTCGAGGACCTTGCTCTCGCGCACGGCAAGCTCGAAGAGCAGACGCGCTCGGACGCTGCCGAGAAGGAGCGGCTGCAGAGCGAGGCAGACGAGATCATGCGTGCCCTGCACAAGGAGGAGGAGGACCGCGAGGCTATCGAGGCCGAGCTGTCGAGCGTCAGGGCGAACGTGCAGCGACTGCAGGGCGTTTTGCAGGACCGCGAAAAGGACGTCGTTGACCTCCAACGTGCGCTCAACGGCCTCGAGGCTTCGTCGCGGCGTATGGGCCAGGACGCCTCGTCCGACAAGATCGCGCTCGAGCTCGAGATTGACCGCGTCAAGCGGGACTTGGCGCGCGCCCAGCAGGATGCGCAGCTGACGAGGGAAGAGCTCGACGAGCGGATCGCCGAGAGTCGCGAGAAGGATGTCAAGATCGCGAACCTGGTCAGTTCCGCGCGTTTCCAGCGGTCGTCGTCGGTGCTGACGGGCTTACGCTCGCAGGACGCCGAGAAGAAGGACCTGTCGATGCAGCTCGCCTCGTTGCGGCAGACCCACATTACGCTGTCTGACAAGCACGACGTCGCGACGAAGGTGCGCTGCGCTGTCGTTTGACAATCGGCTTCAGCTGACGATAACGTTCGCGCAGACCCTCCGCGAGACGCAGCAGGAGCTCAACAACGCCCGCGACCGCCTGCGGCATGTCGAAGACCAGCTGAACACGGACCACCGCTCGCTCACCAAGACGGAGAACCAGTACCGCGACCAGCTCAACGAGCGCAACACGCTGCTGCTCACCGTCTACCAGGCGGTCGACAAGATTGCCGGATCCGACAAGGTGCGTTCGCGTTGTCCTCGCGTATGACTTCGTTCTCTGACGGTTGTCGTCTCGCAGCGCAAGTCACCCTCGCTTGCCGAACCGCCAAAACCCTTCTCCAACTTTCCCGTCTTCCACGAGCGCCTCCTCGACCGCCTCAAGTCGGTCAACCAGCTACACATGTCTTTCGAGCGACGGACGAAGGAGCTCGAGAACAAGTTCTTCGACCAGCTGCAGTGCGTTGTGGCCGTCGTCCAACGTAGCGCCCTATCGCTGACCAGGATCGTTTACCGCAGAGCCCTCAAGCGCCAGCAGGACAACCGGCACAAGCAACTCGACCGTTTCGAAGCGTCCCTCAAGACGGCAACCGAGGCGCAGAGGCAGTGGCGGCAGCGGGTGCAGCAGAAGACGCTCGAGTTGGAGAATGCCAAGGTGCGTCGACGCGATTGTTTGGCTGGCTTCCGTCGGTCCATATCGAAGCTGATCTCGACGTTCCTGTTATCGCTTCGCAGGCCGAAGTCGCCTCGCTGCAGTCGCAGCTCGGCTCACTACGACGGTCGCCCAATCCGAACGCCTCGCCCAACCCCAACTCTCCCCGACTTCCCGGTTCTCCCTCCTCCGAATCTGCCCTCCTCGCCCGCCTCCGAACCGCCGAGTCAAGCGTATCCACCCTGCAGCGCCGCCTCACCGCCACCCAAGCACAGCTGCACGACGCTGAACAGCGACTGGGCGAACAGCGGAGCAAGTACGGCGTCGCCGAGGGCAAGTGGGAGGCTCGCGTGCGGGAACTCGAGCAGCGCGTGCGGAACGCCGAGGAGAAGGTCAAGCGCGAGAGGCAGGGCGCGAAGGAGCGTGTCGGAGAGTTGGAGGCTGAGGCGAGGTGCGTCCCCCGAGTCGCTTTCTTTCGCGTTCGAGCTTTGTTGAATGACTCGCTGTTTTCGTTCTCGACAGACGCCTCCGCGAGAACATCACGGACGCCGCACGGCGGGCGCAGCAGCTCGACGGTGTGATCGACAGCCAGGCGAAGAAGACGCCCGCCTCTTCCGCCTAGTTCCGGCCAATTCTCGCTTTCTTTCGTCGTCGGCGATACCCCTAAATTCGTCTTTCTCTGTACTGTCCGTTATCGCCTGTCTTTACGCGACCTTCGAGTCGTCCGCCTTTGTCATCCCTCGACTCCAGGTCTCCTCCGCCTCTCGGCCTCTATCACTGTAGTTGTACCAGCCAGTGCAAGTCCAGTAGACACTCTCGAGACGACGCGCGCTTCAGTCGGGCCCACAGAGCGAGAGTACAGCTCGTCGTCCTCATCGCGCTGCCCTTGTTCTCCTCGACTCTGCTCACACTCGCTCGACTCGCTCAGACTGCGCTGAGACTGCCTCGACTGCTAGACTGAGATCTGTACAGCTACTCTACTCGCCCGCCACGTCCTACGACCACCGTTCGCCTTCCCTTCGCCTCCTCTCTCGTCCATCAACTCCGAGGACGTTGCGCAGCCTCTCTCGCCGGCTCGCACACCTTGATCGACCTCGCAACCGCCTTAACACTCGACTTGACACGTCCACCGCCCTCGCCGAGCCGCGCCAACTCGCCGGCGAGCTAGACGAACACAGCCGGACGCGAGGAGTAACGGTCGGCGAAGCCTGAGCGGACGATGTGCTGCTCATCGGCGAAATGGAAGCGTGAGGTCGTGCCGGACCACAAGGTGCGTGGCACGTCTCTCTCAGCGGTCTGGTGGGTGCAGCGGGCAGGGAGGGCGATTCTCGGGGGGTCTCGCTGTGGTCGACTGCGCAGCCTGGGGGACAGCGACTCTGGATCCTACCGGGTCGTACAGAGAGAGTACTGGAGCGTGACGATTGGGATGCAGGCAAGGCGGGATCAGCGGACGCGGACTGACTGAACTTCCACCCTCGCGAACAGTTCGACTTTATCGACGTCAGCCAGTTCCGCAGCCGGTCGTGCGGCTCTCGCCTGAGGTGCGTAGTGCGCGATCGTTGCCGTAGCCGCCGTGGAAACAGCTCCTTGCGGCTGCCTACCTTCCGAGATCCTGCGCTGACTTTCTCTCCTCGCACAGCTTCGCCCTATCCTGGTTCTTCTTCTTCATCTCCCTCGCCGTCTACGTCGCCGACACCTACACCCTCATCGCCTTGCTCGCTTCGAACCGATGGTCCGGCCAGATCCTCCAGTCTGAAGCCGCGCAGGGCGACACCAAGTCGAGCAATGTCCTCGAGGTCCCGTTCAACATCGGTGCGTTGAGTTGGTTCTGGTTCGCGCAGAGAAGCGGCGAATGAAGTTGACGCGGTGTGAGGCGCCTGCGAGCGTTGAGGACTTACGACACGAGGAGTGCATGGATCTGCGTCAGCTCGCGCTGAAGATTGAGGGCAGTTCCGCTGACTCTTACCCCGGTCTTTTGTGGCCTCTCGCAGGCAAATGGATCTTCTTCGGGTACGTCAGCTCATTTGCTCTCTCCTGTCGCGTTGGCGGGTCTTTCGCGACCTTGGCGTTTGCGAACTTCGCTGACGCTCCCGCTTTCTGCTGCAGCTGCATCGTCTTCTCGTACCTCCTCCTTCTCTGGGAAGCCCGCAAGGCCCGCGCCATCGTCAAGTCGCGCGACATCTCGTACGCCTTCACGAACGTCATGGCGCACGAGTGGTACGCCCTCCGCTCGTACGACCACCACTGCTTCTTCGGCCAGATCGAGGAGTCGAAAAAGAAGAAGGACTCGGTCGCGTTCTGGGTTTTCTTTACGTTCAAGGGTGAGTTCGGTTGGCGGTTGCTGGCTTCTCCCGCAGGAATTGGGTTCTCTCCAGTTTTTGCGCGATGCGCAGCGGCGTCTGTCGCTGACCGATTCGCATCTCGCAGGCTGGAAGGCACTCCTACTTTGCGACGCGCCCCGCCAGGTCATCAACGCCATCACGCTCTGGAGTTTCGGCAAGTCGCAGAAATGGACGACCGACTTTAGCGTCTACTTCTCCGGCTCGCTTATCAAGAAGGTCGCCTTGATCACCATGTCGTACACGGTCATCATCTTTGCCATCTCGGCCGCCTGCCTCCTCGTCGCCTCGATTATCTACGTTCCGCTCCTCTGCTACATCCAGGGCAACTTGAAGGAGTACTGCTGCCACAAGGTCGACAAGCGGTGCGTGCGGGCGTTCTTGCATGTGGGCGAGCTATCGCTGACCGAGTTTCTCGTCCTCTACTCGTCGTCGCCTGTCGCCTTCTGCGTCCTCCTCCGCCATCAACTTCCCGCAACTCTCTCGCACTTCGCACATCCCGACATCACCCTTCACGCTCGTTCTCCCCCACTCGTCATGCCCACAGCATTGCCGAGTTGATGAAGCGCAAGGCGAAGCGGCGGTTGAAGCAGGAGCGCGAGCTGGAGGAGCGAGAAGCGCGCGGCGACTTCCGCCATCTCAAGGGTCGCGCACCTCGCCCGCAGCCGACTCTTCCAAAGATCGGTCTCGCCGACGACGACCTCGTTTCGGATGTCGGCTCGGTGCGCGGCGAGAAGTACGCGCCCGACTCGTTCGGCTACCCTCCCTCGATTCCCTACGGCAACTCGGTCCCGTACGGCCTCTCTCGCCACGCGCCGTATCCCTCGACGACCGACGTCCAGTCGCTCAAGGGCGGACAGGGCTACTCGTACGCCGAATCGGTCTCGTCGCACGACGGTCTCGCAGCACGGGCTCAGCCGATGGGCTATGACGGCAGCTACTCAGGCAGCGGTCTCGCTGCGCAGTCGATGTCCCGCCTGCCGTCGTATCGCACGAATCCGAGCAGCGGGAACCTCACTCGCGAGATTGCGTACGAGCGCGACGACCGGTTCGTTGACTACGACGCACAGGAGGACCTCTACGGTGCGACGGGCTACCAGCAGTACGGCCAGGAGTATTTGCCGTCGCCGCGGAACGAGAGTCGGACAGGCGGGCGTGACGAGCGGGAACGGGACGACGGCGCGCGGTACGGCGACAAGCTCGCCTCGCTCGATTTTTCCGGCGCGGCGTACGGTCAAGGCTATCGCTCCGAGACGCCTGCGCTCGACCAGTCCCTCGCAAGCCGGACAGGCGAGTACCAACCTCCGTCGCGGCAGAACCTCTACGAGCGCGCCGAGCGGCACAACAACGGCTCGAACACCGGGCACGCGGGATCCTTCTCGACGGCGTACGGAGGTGCGCATGGGGGAGCGTACGGCGGTGCGTACGGAGGTTGGGAGGAGAACGGGCCGTATCGGTAGAAGCGCAACTCGCGAGCTGGACTTGCGGGCGTTTGTTGTAATTCATTCGAGCTCCCTCGCGCGTGTGTTCTTGCTTCGCGCGGTCGCTATGGCTGTGAGATTGTCGAGTCTTGGCAAAGGATGCGTGCGTGTATTGTCGGCGAGTGAAATTGCGAAAGCGCTACAATGCAAGTTCAAGTCCTGACGGGCGAGTAGAGGCGTGTCGAGCGCAGTGAGGACATAAGGGCATCAACGAATTGTAGTGAGGGATGTGGCAATGTGAAGCAGGTGGGGGAACATGCATGAAAGGCCTGTACTGCGGGAAAGTCTGCGGTGCACACCGAAGATCGAGGATTAGCGGAGGAGAACGCACGGCAAGACCGCTTTGACGCCTCAGGGTGCTATCGGGGTCCGTTGGTTGTGGAGAGGACCGCGGAGATCATGAACGAACAGCTTGGAGGCGTCCGAGGTTGTAAATCGACTCGCCTGCTTCCGGACCCGCCTTCCTCGTTCCCACTGACCTGGCTCTAGCCTCGAATCTCGCCGAGCCTTGTAAATCTTCTCGCATGGTGCTGGCGTGGAGAAAGCGGGCGTGGGAAGCAAAAGAATGGGACTGCAGGAGGAAAGGGAACGGCACTGGTTGAAGATGCGAGTGCGAGTGAATGAAGAATGGCAGGATCAGCAGAACGGCGTCGTGCAGTCAGTAGGACGTGTGATGCGTCGCTGTGAGCCGCAGAACGATCGGCGAGACTAAGATTGCCAAGGGAAACCAGCGAGTGAGCGAAGAGCAAAAGGAGAGCCTTAGGGTTAGGGTTAGGGTTAGGGT